>NC_138655.1:42353539-42360296 GCF_964273445.1 Streptopelia decaocto
GGCTGACTGTTCTCATAGTGAAAAATTTTCCTCTTGTGTCTAATGAGATTCTCCCCAGGAGTAACTTGTACCATTAGCAGTCATGTTCTCCATGTGACTCCTTTTAAAAAGGGGGTCTCCATCTTCTTTTTAGCCACCCTGTAAATACTGGAGGGTTCACTCTGTTAAATGATTATATTTGGAGAATTCTGTTGCTTGACAAGGCACAACTGCAGACTCTAATAAAAGACTGGATGTTTCTTGAGTACCAAGAAAACATCACATTTGTTTTAAAAATACTGAGGGATAGTTAGACAATTCTACTTGCAAGATCATTCACCATTTAAAGACATTCTTTTCAAGTACTGATGAAAGAAATATAACTAGGTACTTTAAGGTTCTGTGTATTTCTAGAAAAGTTTATATTTTTAAAAGCTATACTTTTGTCATCCAATTATTGGTCATGAGTCATTCAGTTGCTGAAGTGTATCAGCTGTTAAATGTCCTCTATGTCATACCTGGAATGATCCTCATTCCTGGAATAAAAATTTGGTAGAACCTAAGTCAGAAACCTACAAAAGTTTATAAAGGTGTTCCACTTGGGATGAGATCAGAGTACACATTTATGCTGCACAATCAGACCCCACAAAAGGAAAAGCAGCTCTGCGAAGTGGGATCTAGCTGTGTGGAGAGGGAACTGGGGGTTCTGGTCAACAGCAAGTTGAACATGAGCCAACAGTGTGCCCTGGCAGCCAAGAGGGCCAACCGTGTCCTGGGTGCATCCAGCACAGCATTGCCAGCCGGGTGAGGGAGGTGATTGTCCTGCTCTGCTTTGCACTGGTGTGGCCTCACCTGGAACACTGTGTGCAGTTCTGTGTGCCAGAGTATGAAAAGACATAAAACCAATGGAAAGCGTCCACAAGAGGGTCACAAAGTTGGTGAAGGATTTAGAGGGAAAGCAATATGAGGAGCAGCTAAAGTTATTTGTTTTGTTCAACCTGGAGAAGAGGACACTGAGGAAGGACCTCATTGTGGTCTATGGCTTCCTTACAAGAAGAGGAGGAAAGGTAGGTGCCGATCTCTTCTCTCTGGCGGCCAATGACAGAATCAACAAGAATGGCAGGAAGATGTGCCAGGTGAGGTTTAGGAAAGGTTAGGAAAAGGTTCTTCACCCAGATGGTAGTGGAGCACTGGAACAGGCTCCCCAGAGAGGTAGTCGCAGCTTCAAGCCTGGCAGTATTCAAGAAGAGACTGGACAATGCCCTCGGACACATGGTGTGAAATGGGGGGGTTGTCCTATGCAGGGACAGGAGTTGGACTTGATGATCCTTGTGGATCCATAATATCACCATGTCTCCTGTTGTACCCTCACAAACATGCACAACAGGTGTTTTGCAATACCTGTCTTTTAAGATTTGGAAGCATAAGAAAAAAATATTTACTAGGAAGTCACAAAAAAATGCAAGCTTAAACCAGGGCTGCCATGTAGATAAGAAAGAGGGATGGTTTGGATTGGGTGGCCGAAAGAGGATTCCAACACAGGTCTGACAGTTAAAGAATTAAATGACAAAGAGATCAATGAGAACAACTTTTCATCTTTCCATATCTGGAAATACTTGTTGTCTGTGATTAAGTATAAAGAAAAGCACTGGAATGGCTTAGTGTGAGCAAACGCCAGTACTGGAAGCATTGGGTCTATATGGCACTTCTCTTCCTACAGACAGCTGAAGAAATTTCTGCTTCTCTGCCAAAGTGTGGCTTGGTGACTACTGGGGTAAGGGTTTTCAAAAAATAGATGGCTTTAAAATAAGGAAAGTGGATGGAAAGAGTTTATGATTTTAGCAATACTTAAAATTATTGAACTGAAATGCAAAATCTAAAGTTTCTCTTGTTTTTAGAGCTAACCCAAATTGCTTTAAGAATTCATTTATATAATGAAGCAAAGTCATAAAGTTGGGTCAGAATTCCCACTTTGGGTATTGGGAATACTGAACACTTAATAGTTGAGTATGGCTTTTATAACTGAGGTGTATTTTGTTAACACACCAAAGCAAAAGACTTGCCACAGGTTTTTTTAATTTTACGGGGTGAGAAGCAGGCTAAGCCACTGAATTTATATGCCTCCTCTGTGATGGGTCTTGAAGACTCTGAATTAGCTCCTGTTGTTTAAGCTGACTCCAGGGTTCCAAATCTAGTTCCTGCTTTAATTCCAGATATTCCTTTCAGATCCCTTCTGAAGAAAATAAAGGTTATAGTGAGGAAAATACCGTGCAAGTACTTACAGCAAATGAACACAGTAGACTAAAAAAGACTCAAGTTCTGAGATGGTAAAGCAAATATTGATTAATGTTAAGACAAAGTAACACCCGCTTCCTCCTCCTCCTCTGCACAGACACACAACTTGTTTACAAAAGTGCTTTGTAGTGACTGCTGCTGGTGTCACTCCGTCCCATGCCCCAGAGCTATCACCGGGCCTCATGGGAGATGTGACTACAGCATCGGACATGGGACTGTTTGTTCACTCACTTTCTGTGAAGAGAGTTTTGAACTGTGTTTTGAATAGACAGCATTTTCTTTGTGTGGTTGGTAAATAACACAGAGCAAAGTTAGTCAGCAAGTTGCATAGCTTCTGCATTCTGATTCTTTGGAGCCCTTTTGTACCAAGCTTGACAGGATGTTTTTAACAGAATGTGACCTCACTGGGATACCAGAGGTAAGGAAAAAAAAGTTATTTGGGCTGTTGTGGAATATTTTGCACAGAGCTGACCAAAAGGACTGCTTTAAAATGTCTCTTGGAAGGAATATGGTTTCATGGAGATCCAGTCAACACCTTGTTCACTGCAAATCAATGTCTTTCACTCCTTTGTAACTTATAGGAAGTCTTAGTAAGATTTTCTATTTCGCTCTTACAGGAAAAAATGCTGATTTGCAAATCTCGGAATGATTATGTACTTGCTCTAATGTGTTGAGCATAGGCCCAGTTCAAGTGACAGAACATCAAAATGTTTTCTTTCTAACACAGAACAGAATAAGCAGATCAGATCCAGTTGTTCATCCAAGTCTGAGAAGCAGCAGTGCAAGAATTGGAACAGTGGCAAGACCAGGTGACAACAATCTTCTGGACACCTGTACTCAATCACTGGGTAAAGGTAAGAAGGAAAAAAAGTAACAAACCAAACCAAAACAGTATCAATGTACTTTCTGTGTAAGATCATGCATAGATTATCATCACAGACTTTAAAACTGAGGCTGCCACTTGTAGTTTTGCTTGGAGGTAGAACAAAAAGGGGGCTATGGTACCCTGGGGGATGCCATGTGGGGTGAGCATTCCCTCCTGTCCCTCTGCTGGGCAACACCATGGAAATGCGGGAGACCCAGCACCTTTCTGCAATGGTGGGGAAAGCCCTGCTTGCTACCATCTTGTCAGGGTCCTTAGTGTGTTGCTTGTGGTTGCAAACACTGACAGCATTAGAACGTAGTGATGCAAGGTTTAGTGGCGGTAAAAGAAAAGAGAGAAATCTGAGTGTTCAAAAAGTCAGGGGGAGATGAGTAGAAAAAAATCCACATAGAAGTAGTTCAAATATGTATTTATATAGGATAAAAGTGTTATAGATTCATGCTTAATGATCTGAGTGATTTGTTTCTATTCACAATCTGCAGAGATTTCTACAAAAAATTAAAGAAAAACGTGTTTTTACACAAAATAGCTTCACGAGTAATAGGCTCATTGCTGTTCTGAAATTAACAATATGTGATCTGCTTTAATATGTATACCAACAGAACAACAAAGCTTCATTGTTTTTGTGGTCAGCAATTGTTTTTTTCCAGCCAGTACAGGTGACTTACAAAAAAAAAATTGTTTTGAGTCACTGATAAGTGAGAGGAAATGAAGTTCCCACCATATGTAGAACTGTTATTCATACTTAAAGACTTGCATAACAAAGAATTCTAAAAATAGGCCTTTAAAATTGGAAAGTTTTGAGTGCTGCTGACAATGAAAGTGTGCTTTGGTAAATGAGGATGGAAAAGTTTGCTCATTAACTTATGACTAACTAAAGTTGTTCTTTACTCTAAGGCACATAAAGAATTAGAGATTTGTTTTTTCTTGTGATCAGTTATAAAGTGGATGGGTTGAATTTCTTTTAGTATTATAAAAGATGCGATGATCATATCACTGTTCCGAGTAGGACAGGGTCTTACAGGGTCTTTGGAAGAGATCTGAAAGGAATATCTGGAATCAAAGACTTTACTTTAACAAAGCATTTACATTGATACTTGTGTAATGTCAGACTTGCTACTGTACTTTGATCCACTGGCGTGTGGTAGATAAGCTGCCAGCTGTCCTAATTAGAGCAAATATTTCTTCTGAAGAAGCTTCTAGAGACAAGCCTGTTCTCTGAAGCAGAAATCTGTTAAATGGGGATGACTGAATTATGATGAATTTATATTCACAACTTTGGTATTTGTGTTGCAGTAATACTTCTGGTCCCCATCATGGGTCAGACACTATGTATTGTATGATTCACCAGATTTTATATACCAAACAGCTAATGATGCAGACATGAGGTAGAAGTTGAATAAAACAAGTGTAATAAATTATTCAGTCAAAAAATACACCTGAAGTGTTAAGATGCAGTTTTCTGACTTTGATATTTTTCTACAGCTGGATATGTACTGTAAGGGTTTTTTTAAATGATGATTTTTCATAGTGTCTCACTCGCTATATGTAAACTGCCACCACGATTTGGAAGCTTGATTGCTTTTTGACCTTCAGTCAGGGAGAAGTTGGCAGAGTGGGGTACAGTTTACTTTATCTCCAAATTTGAACAAGTCAGTGCAAAAGTTCAATAGAAGTAAGCTGTTTAATATTTATGAAAGCTATGATGGATAAACCAGCAGAGGTCAGTACACAGTGCTGAAATAGAAGCTGAGTTCCAAAGCTTTATGTATTTATGCTCCGCTTTTGATCTTTAACTTTCTTTTAAAATATGGTAAAGGCTTACAGTGGCTTACAGTCAATATTTCTGCCCTCTTCAAAAGACAGATTAAAAATACTTGGGATGATATGATAATGACAGACTTCTTAAACAGAGCAATTTAAGCAACAACATGTGTTTTCCAGCATATTATAGCTCGCAGAGAGATGCTGGAAACCTTATTTTGTGGAATGGTTCTTGAAAACAATGTGTAATATTTATTACATATATGGCAGTGATGAATGCATCTAGACGATGATTACGTCACACAAAATAAGGAGAAAGGTTAACTTTTAGGAACCCAGTTTTCACATACTTGAAGGTAAAGAAGCAAATTTTTTTTTTTTTTAATTTTAGGTAATAAGTTTGGATAATTATCATTAAATGTTGTTTTAAAGGTATTTTCTTAGTGCATATACACATATATACAGAGAGAGGGCTCTGTATATACAGGCTCTGTATATGAAGTTGAATTATCTTTTGTTTCACCTTTTAAAGCTATTGTTTGCTCATGGTTTCCTTTTGTGATTTAAAGCAAGTAAAAGAATCACCTCGTATCGTCTGTGCATGAAAAGATCCTCCAACATACATGAACTGCAAAAGCTCATCACTGAAAAGCTTCTGTTCAAGCTGCTTTCTGTGCATCTAGAAAGAGCAACCTGCCTGTCCCCATTCTGTTTTCTTGCACTTCAACTAAGTACTTTGAAAACTACTTTGCTCTTACACTGTAATTGTTGAATATTAAAGAATTACAAAACATATTTATCACCAGATAGATATGGTATGTCCTATTTCGATTTCAGTACTGACTTGTATCTGCTGTCTATGACCTTAAGGAGAAATTTCCTAGTATATTCAGGGATAACAAAACTATACAAACAGGAAAAAAAAAATTAAAATTCTCTTCACTTGTCCTGCTTACTTCTTTAAATTGATTATGGAGCCATTGGACACCATAATTTCTTTTTATGTGCTTTATTATGCACTTGAAAGTGACAAGTACTAGACAGGGACTCCACAATTCTTTCTCATGGGCACTTGTGTTGTGTGCCATTAGAGTCAGAAGGTTTAAGTGTGAGCACAGTTCAGAGGGCTGTAGGAGAGGATTACTGCAGGGGAGGGATTCTCTGTGATCACTGTAAGAGCCATCAACAGTATAAACTGTAGTAGAAAAGAGACAGAGATGTCATAAACTGCTGTTGAGTATCTGCCCAATGATGTGTTTTTTTCCACACTTTTGTCACTGTAATATCGTATCACAGATCTTGCAAAAGTTGTCCCGTTGTAGGTGTAGTGTAAAATCCAGGTTTTGGCGAAGTCACTGGAAGTCTTGATGTTGAATCAGTGGTGAGACCAGGAGTTCCACAGGCTTGTTTCAGCATATTTTTTCCCCTGAGGCAAATAAAACCTAGAAATAAACTGATTTCCTTCATAGCACAGGGTCCAGTCTGACAGCGTGAAAGATGAGTGTTGCCGTGTTAAACGACAATTTCCATTTTTAGTCCAAATTCTTTACCAAAGGCTTGGATTCATTTCCATTCAATTCAGTTTAGTTCTTCACCACTTAAAGGGAAGTGGAGAAACAACTTCTACTACCTATTTCACTCTTGGTTTGACTGTGATTTGAGGAAATAGTCTTGAATCCAAAAGACAAACACACCCTGTTTTCCCAGGTAAAATTCTCATGTCCATACCATTTTGACACATGATATTTTCATATTGTCTTTTTCACATCTCTCTCTTTTTTTTTTTTTTTTTGTTGGGTAAAAAGGATGCAAGAAGTTGTATTTTGCTGAGCCACA